>NC_088422.1:13375002-13407502 GCF_034236695.1 Oncorhynchus nerka | reverse complement strand
AGAGAGAGCTGCAAACAGCGGTGTCTACAAGCCTACTGGAACCTACAAAAGGATTATAAGGAAGGAACACAAGAACTTTAAGAGACTGCTCATATGTGTCAGAGAGATTCTGCTCTGACAACTGAGCTGAACTTTTATCTGTTAAGATTGTGCATGGCACGACAGAAAGTTAATGTTCCATGGCTTTTTTTTCTATGAAGAACCCAGAGAGAGTTATTTAGTTATTATTTATTTCCTGTTTTTTCTGTGAAGAACCCAGAGAGGGTTATTTAGTTATTATTTATTTCATTAATAGTGTTATTATTTGTTTCCTGACTTTTTTTCTGTAAAGAACCTGGAAAGGGTTATTTGGTTATGTGTGGCTTTCTGGAAAACAATACATTTTTTAAGCTCCCCTACGATCGTCATCAGAGAAGGGAAAAGTTATGTGGCCCTCACAGGAAAAAGTTTGGGGACCCCTGCTTTAGAGTAACTGTCCAGTGAAAATCTCATTTTTAAAAGTTGGTATTCTGCTAACTCATATTCGTACCCAACTCATATGTAACTCATATTCAAACCCAAATAATGTGGTCGACTTGTCCTATACTTGTATTTGTGGCCAAAGCATAAATTGGAGAAGAGACCCCACCTCAAACTTGTATCTCAAACAGACCATTTCAAAGTACTTGCTATTTCCTCAAAGAGGATGATGTGATCCTCCTGAGGAGGATGAGCTGGTCAGTCAGCGGTCTATTCACATGAATATTTGAATTGACCGGTATATGTTCACGCCATTCTGTTGTTGGGTATTTTCACACCATTCTGTTGTTGGGTATGTTCACACCATTCTGTTGTTGGGTATGTTCACACCATTCTGTTGTTGGGTATTTTCACACCATTCTGTTGTTGGGTATGTTCACTCCATTCTGTTGTTGGGTATTTTCACGCCATTCTGTTGTTGGGTATTTTCACACCATTCTGTTGTTGGGTATTTTCACGCCATTCTGTTTTTGGGTATTTTCACGCCATTCTGTTGTTGGGTATGTTCACGCCATTCTGTTGTTGGGTATGTTCACACCATTCTGTTGTTGGGTATTTTCACGCCATTCTGTTGTTGGGTATGTTCACGCCATTCTGTTGTTGGGTATTTTCACTCCATTCTGTTGTTGGGGTACGCCCACTCCATTCTGTTGTTGGGGTACGCCCACACCATTCTGTTGTTGGGGTACGCCCACTCCATTCTGTTGTTGGGTACGCCCACTCCATTCTGTTGTTGGGTACGCCCAAAGCATTCTGTTGTTGGGTACGCCCACAGCATTCTGTTGTTGGGTACACCCACACCATTCTGTTGTTGGGTACACCCACACCATTCTGTTGTTGGGGTACGCCCACTCCATTCTGTTGTTGGGTACCCCCACAGCATTCTGTTGTTGGGTACGCCCACTCCATTCTGTTGTTGGGTATGCCCACAGCATTCTGTTGTTGGGTACGCCCACTCCATTCTGTTGTTGGGTATTTTCACACCATTCTGTTGTTGGGTATTTTCACGCCATTCTGTTGTTGGGTATTTTCACACCATTCTGTTGTTGGGTATGTTCACACCATTCTGTTGTTGGGTATTTTCACGCCATTCTGTTGTTGGGTATTTTCACGCCATTCTGTTGTTGGGTATGTTCACGCCATTCTGTTGTTGGGTATGTTCACACCATTCTGTTGTTGGGTATTTTCACTCCATTCTGTTGTTGGGGTACGCCCACACCATTCTGTTGTTGGGGTACGCCCACTCCATTCTGTTGTTGGGTACGCCCACACCATTCTGTTGTTGGGTACGCCCACAGCATTCTGTTGTTGGGTACACCCACACCATTCTGTTGTTGGGGTACGCCCACTCCATTCTGTTGTTGGGTACGCCCACAGCATTCTGTTGTTGGGTACGCCCACTCCATTCTGTTTTTGGGTACGCCCACTCCATTCTGTTGTTGGGTACGCCCACAGCATTCTGTTGTTGGGTACGCCCACAGCATTCTGTTGTTGGGTACGCCCACTCCATTCTGTTGTTGGGTACTCCCACAGCATTCTGTTGTTGGGTACGCCCACTCCATTCTGGTGTTGGGGTACGCCCACAGCATTCTGTTGTTGGGGTACGCCCACACCATTCTGTTGTTGGGGTACGCCCACACCATTCTGTTGTTGGAGTACGCCCACACCATCCTGTTGTTGGGTACGCCCACTCCATTCTGTTGTTGGGTACGCCCACTCCATTCTGTTGTTGGGTACGCCCACACCATTCTGTTGTTGGGGTACGCCCACTCCATTATGTTGTTGGGTACGCCCACAGCATTCTGTTGTTGGGTACACCCACACCATTCTGTTGTTGGGTATGCCCACACCATTCTGTTGTTGGGTACGCCCACTCCATTCTGTTGTTGGGTACGCCCACTCCATTCTGTTGTTGGGTACGCCCACACCATTCTGTTGTTGGGGTACGCCCACTCCATTATGTTGTTGGGTACGCCCACAGCATTCTGTTGTTGGGTACGCCCACACCATTCTGTTGTTGGGTACGCCCACACCATTCTGTTGTTGGGTACGCCCACTCCATTCTGTTGTTGGGTACGCCCACTCCATTCTGTTGTTGGGTACGCCCACACCATTCTGTTGTTGGGGTACGCCCACTCCATTCTGTTGTTGGGTACGCCCACTCCATTCTGTTGTTGGGGTACGCCCACACCATTCTGTTGTTGGGGTACGCCCACTCCATTCTGTTGTTGGGGTACGCCCACACCATTCTGTTGTTGGGTACGCCCACAGCATTCTGTTGTTGGGTACGCCCACTCCATTCTGTTGTTGGGTACGCCCACTCCATTCTGTTGTTGGGGTACGCCCACACCATTCTGTTGTTGGGGTACGCCCACTCCATTCTGTTGTTGGGTACGCCCACAGCATTCTGTTGTTGGGTATGTTCACACCATTCTGGTGTTGGGTACGCCCACTCCATTCTGGTGTTGGGGTACGCCCACAGCATTCTGTTGTTGGGGTACGCCCACTCCATTCTGGTGTTGGGGTACGCCCACACCATTCTGTTGTTGGGGTACGCCCACTCCATTCTGTTGTTGGGTACGCCCACAGCATTCTGTTGTTGGGTATGTTCACACCATTCTGGTGTTGGGGTACGTCCACTCCATTCTGTTGTTGGGTACGCCCACTCCATTCTGTTGTTGGGTACGCCCACAGCATTCTGTTGTTGGGTACGCCCACTCCATTCTGTTGTTGGGTACGCCCACTCCATTCTGTTGTTGGGTACGCCCACAGCATTCTGTTGTTGGGTACGCCCACTCCATTCTGTTGTTGGGTACGCCCACAGCATTCTGTTGTTGGGGTACGCCCACTCCATTCTGTTGTTGGGTACGCCCACACCATTCTGTTGTTGGGGTACGCCCACTCCATTATGTTGTTGGGTACGCCCACAGCATTCTGTTGTTGGGTACACCCACTCCATTCTGTTGTTGGGTACGCCCACTCCATTCTGTTGTTGGGTACGCCCACAGCATTCTGTTGTTGGGGTACGCCCACACCATTCTGTTGTTGGGGTACGCCCACACCATTCTGTTGTTGGAGTACGCCCACACCATCCTGTTGTTGGGTACGCCCACTCCATTCTGTTGTTGGGTACGCCCACTCCATTCTGTTGTTGGGTACGCCCACTCCATTCTGTTGTTGGGTACGCCCACACCATTCTGTTGTTGGGGTACGCCCACTCCATTCTGTTGTTGGGTACGCCCACAGCATTCTGTTGTTGGGTATGTTCACACCATTCTGGTGTTGGGGTACGTCCACTCCATTCTGTTGTTGGGTACGCCCACTCCATTCTGTTGTTGGGTACGCCCACAGCATTCTGTTGTTGGGTATGTTCACACCATTCTGGTGTTGGGGTACGTCCACTCCATTCTGTTGTTGGGTACGCCCACTCCATTCTGTTGTTGGGTACGCCCACAGCATTCTGTTGTTGGGTACGCCCACAGCATTCTGTTGTTGGGGTACGCCCACACCATTCTGTTGTTGGGGTACGCCCACACCATTCTGTTGTTGGAGTACGCCCACACCATCCTGTTGTTGGGTATGCCCACTCCATTCTGTTGTTGGGTACGCCCACTCCATTCTGTTGTTGGGTACGCCCACAGCATTCTGTTGTTGGGTACGCCCACTCCATTCTGTTGTTGGGTACGCCCACTCCATTCTGTTGTTGGGTATGCCCACACCATTCTGTTGTTGGGGTACGCCCACTCCATTCTGTTGTTGGGTACGCCCACAGCATTCTGTTGTTGGGTATGTTCACACCATTCTGGTGTTGGGGTACGTCCACTCCATTCTGTTGTTGGGTACGCCCACTCCATTCTGTTGTTGGGTACGCCCACACCATTCTGTTGTTGGGGTACGCCCACTCCATTATGTTGTTGGGTACGCCCACAGCATTCTGTTGTTGGGTACACCCACACCATTCTGTTGTTGGGTACGCCCACACCATTCTGTTGTTGGGTACGCCCACAGCATTCTGTTGTTGGGTACACCCACACCATTCTGTTGTTGGGTACGCCCACACCATTCTGTTGTTGGGTACGCCCACTCCATTCTGTTGTTGGGTACGCCCACAGCATTCTGTTGTTGGGTACGCCCACAGCATTCTGTTGTTGGGTACGCCCACAGCATTCTGTTGTTGGGTACGCCCACTCCATTCTGTTGTTGGGTACACCCACACCATTCTGTTGTTGGGTACGCCCACTCCATTCTGTTGTTGGGTATTTTCACACCATTCTGTTGTTGGGTATTTTCACGCCATTGTGTTGTTGGGTATGTTCACACCATTCTGTTGTTGGGTACGCCCACTCCATTCTGTTGTTGGGTACGCCCACAGCATTCTGTTGTTGGGTACGCCCACAGCATTCTGTTGTTGGGTACGCCCACTCCATTCTGTTGTTGGGGTACGCCCACAGCATTCTGTTGTTGGGTACGCCCACACCATTCTGTTGTTGGGTACGCCCACTCCATTCTGTTGTTGGGTACACCCACACCATTCTGTTGTTGGGTACGCCCACTCCATTCTGTTGTTGGGTACACCCACACCATTCTGTTGTTGGGTATGTTCACACCATTCTGGTGTTGGGGTACGCCCACTCCATTCTGTTGTTGGGTACGCCCACTCCATTCTGTTGTTGGGGTACGCCCACAGCATTCTGTTGTTGGGTACACCCACACCATTCTGTTGTTGGGTATGTTCACACCATTCTGGTGTTGGGGTATGCCCACTCCATTCTGTTGTTGGGTACGCCCACTCCATTCTGTTGTTGGGTACGCCCACACCATTCTGTTGTTGGGTACGCCCACACCATTCTGTTGTTGGGGTACGCCCACTCCATTCTGTTGTTGGGTATGCCCACAGCATTCTGTTGTTGGGTATGCCCACAGCATTCTGTTGTTGGGTACGCCCACTCCATTCTGTTGTTGGGTACGCCCACAGCATTCTGTTGTTGGGTACGCCCACACCATTCTGTTGTTGGGTACGCCCACACCATTCACACCAACACAGAAGTGCTTCTTTTTAACATACTTAATTAACACTTTTTGTAAGAAAAACTACTTTACTCATATTGTAATTAATTATAGGTCATATTTCATAGAAATCTGGAAACACTAGACAATTACTTTAGTGTGTTTTAAAGCCTCCTCCTTGAAATTGGTTTCTATGGCAACTCAGTTCCGGGGCCTAGATAAAAGAGCTATTATTATGTGTTTGCAGAGGATTGGAGACAAAGTGATTGCATTGCTGATGGTTGGGAGGACGATGTGTCTTGTAAAAGTCCTGACGGTGTTCGCAGGGCTTTGAAGTCATTGTTTTTACCAGGCTGTCGTTTGATCATATCCCTGTAACCTCTGATATTTAATAGTAGAATGATCATACTACTGTACAACCAGTGAGACATAACACCACAATCACAGAGGGATCAATGACATATGACACCCAGAATAGTGCTGCAATGGATAGCAGTCGTTTTACAGGCTCCTGACCAATTTTGCTATTTGATTATATATTTTTTTGCTGAGCTTAACTTTTGGTTGTACATAATGTTTCCGCCATCTTTTCCTAAGACCGAAAAGAGCTTCTAGACATCAGAACAGCGATCACTAACCTTCATTTGGATGAAGATTTCTACTTCAATGAGTCGGAGGCTCGGGACATACTGCTCAACCTGGAACAGGCCCTAATCCCCGAGACTTGGATAAGAAGAAGGCGGAGTAAGAGAGGTCGACGTGTGGGCACCCTGACAAAACTAAGTCTGGGAGTACGTAAACCGCCTCTACCCTCCGTTCTACTGACGAACTTACAATCACTGGAAAACAAACTGGATGAGCCCCGTTCGAGATTATCCTATCAACAGGACCTGAAGACCTGTTCCTAGGCCGTCATTGAAAATAAGAATTTGTTCTTAACTGACTTGCCTAGTTAAATAAAGGTAAAACATAAAATACAAATAAAATAGTACCCTCTAAGATCATCACCAAGTTAAGGACCCGGTGACTGAACACTTCCCTCCTACTTCCATCCCTTGGTGGTGAGGGTAGGCAACATTGGGGCCCCTCAGAGTTGTGTGCTTAGCTCCCTCCTGTACTCCATGTTCACCCATGACTGTGTGGCCGCACACAACTCCAATGCCATCATTAAGTTTGCTGACAACACAATGGTGGTAGGCCTATTCACAGATTACAACAACCTTTACTAATGCGGCAGAAATCTGCTTTAAAGCAGCATCCACATCCATCGGAAATAGTGATCATAATATAGTAGCCATATAGTTGCCATATCTAGGAAAGCCAAAGTTCCAAAGGCTGGGCCTAATATAGTGTATTGGAGATCATACAAGAGGTTTTATAGTGATTCATATTTTTTAAAATATTTTTTATATAACTAGGCAAGTCAGTTTAAGAACAAATTGTTATTTACAATGACGGCCTACCCCGGCCAAATTGTGCACCGCCCTACGGGACTCCCAATCATGGCCGGTTGTGTACAGTCTGGAATTGAACCAGGGTCTGTAGTGATTCCTCTAGCACACAGATGCAGTGCCTTAGACCGCTGCGCCACTCGGGAGCCCCGATGTTGAAGATGTAAAGAATATTTGCTGGTCTGCTGTGTAATGAGGATCAACCAGACGCTGCACTTGACGCATTTATTAAATTGCTTATTCCAATTACTAATAAGCATGCACCCATTAAGAAAATGACTGTAAAACTGTTAAATCCCCATAGATTGACGAGGATTTGAAAAATGGTATGTTTGAGAGGGATTAGGCAAAAGGAATAGCAAATAAGTCTGGCTGCACAGCCCATTGGCAAAGGTGCTGTAAATTGAGAAAGCATGTGACTTAACTAAACTAAAAGAAGAAACTACACTATGAAACAAAGATAAATGAATATAAAGTGATAATACGTTGGAACACGTTAAATGACATTTTGGGCAAAAAGGCAAAGAGCTCCATCATTCATTGAATCAGATGGCTCATTCATCACAAAACTCATGCCAACTACTTTCATGATGTTTTCATTGGCAAGATTAGCAAACTTAGGCATGAGATGCCAAGAACAAATTCTGAACATGCGTAACTGACTTAATTATGAAAGACAAGCGTTATAATTTTGAATTCCGTAAAGTGAATATATTGTTGTCTGTCAACAATGACAAGCCATCTGGGTCTGACAACTTGGATGGAAAATGACTGAGGATGATAGTAAACTATATTGCCACTCTCTTCAATCTAGGCCTACAGAAAAGTGTGTGCCCTCAGGCCTGGAGGGAAGCAAAAGTCATTCCTCTACTCAAGAATAGCAAAGCACCCTTTACTGTCTGAAACAGCCGACCAATCAGCTTGTTACCAACCCTTAGTAAACCTTTGGAGAAAAACATTATTTGACCAGATGCAATGCTATTTCACAGTAAACGGATGAACAACATACTTTCAGCATGCTTATAGGGAAGGGCATTCAACATGCACAACACTTACACAAATGACTGATGATTGGCTGAAATAAAATTATAATAAGAATATTGTGGGAGCTATTTTGTTAGACTTCAGTGCAGCTTTTAACATTATCAATCATTATCTGCTGGAAAAACGTATGTGTTATAGCTTTACCTCCCCTGCTATATTGTGGATCGAGAGTTGCCTGTTGCCTGTCAGAACACAGAGGGTGGTCTTTAATGGAAGCCTCTCCAACATAATCCAGGTCGTGTCGGGCATTCCCCAGGGCAGCACTCTAGGCCCCTTACTTTTTTCAATCTTTACTAATGACCTGCCACTGGCCTGTGTGTCTATGTATGCTAATGACTCAAAACTATACACATCAGTTACCACAGCAAGTGAAATCACTGCAACACTTAACAAAGATCTGCAGTCAGTTTCAGAATGGGTGGCAAGAAATAAGCTAGTCCTAAATATTTAAAAAAGTTAGAAGATTGTATTTGGGACAAATCATTCACTAAACCCTAAACCCCAACTAAATATTTTATAGAATAATGTGGAAATTGAGTTGAGGAGACTAAACTGCTTAGTCATAAAAATATTGATACAACGGTAGCTAAGATGGGAAGAGGTCTGTCAATAACATAGCACTGCTCTGCTTTCTTGACTTTGCTATCAACAAAACAAGTCACACAGACCCTATTCCGGTCTCACTTGGACTGATGCCCAGTCATATTATGAAGTGCCACAAAGAGGGACATTACAGCAAATTACAGCTGGCTCAGAACAGAGCAGCACGGCTGGCCTGTAAATGTACACCAAGAGGTAACATCAATAAAATACATGTACATTTCTCCTGGCTCAAAGTAGAAGAGAGATTGACTGCGTCACTATTTGTGTTTGTGAGAGGTATTGACGTGTTTAAAGCGCACCGAGTTGTCTGTTTAAACGACTAGCACACAGCTCAGGCACCCATGCATACCCCACAAGACATGCCAACAGAGGACTATTCACAGTCCCCAAGTGCATATCAAACTATGGGAAGCACACAGTACTATATAGAGCAGGGTTGGGCAATTCCAATCCTCAGGGGCTTGATTGGTGTCACAGTTTTGCCCCAGCCCCAGCTAACACACCTGACTCCAATAATCACCTAATCATGATCTTCAGTTTAGAATGTAATGTGATTAATCAGCTGTGTTTGCTGGGGATGGAGAAAAAGTGTGACACCAATCAGGTCCCAGAGGACTGGAGCTGCCCACCCCTGACATAGAGCCATGACTATGTTGAACATTACTCCACATCAAGTAACTCATGCAAACAGTAACTCATGCAAATCAGATTTTAAATGAAACAGATAAAACTCCACACACACACACACACACACACACACACACACACACACACACACACACACACACACAACATGCTAACACATGGAATCTACACACAAGTACATTGCATTATTGTGATAAGAGCGTCTGCTAAATGACTTAAATGTAATGTAAATGTTATATTGCTGTGTTATGGATTTTGTATTGTAGATACTGTATGTAGTGGTAGAGTAGTGTGTAATAATGTGTTGTATTGTAGATACTGTATGTAGTGGTAGAGTAGTGTGTAATAATGTGTTGTATTGTAGATACTGTATGTAGTGGTGTAATAATGTGTTGTATTGTAGATACTGTATGTAGTGGTGTAATAATGTGTTGTATTGTAGATATGTTGTGGTAGAGTAGTGTGTAATAATGTGTTGTATTGTAGATATGTAGTGGTAGAGTAGTGTGTAATAATGTGTTGTATTGTAGATATATTGTGGTAGAGTAGTGTGTAATAATGTGTTGTATTGTAGATATGTAGTGGTGTAATAATGTGTTGTATTGTAGATACTGTATGTTGTGGTAGAGTAGTGTGTAATAATGTATTGTATTGTAGATATGTTGTGGTAGAGTAGTGTGTAATAATGTGTTGTATTGTAGATATGTTGTGGTAGAGTAGTGTGTAATAATGTGTTGTATTGTAGATATGTTGTGGTAGAGTAGTGTGTAATAATGTGTTGTATTGTAGATATGTAGTGGTGTAATAATGTATTGTATTGTAGATATGTAGTGGTGTAATAATGTATTGTATTGTAGAGATGTTGTGGTAGAGTAGTGGTGTAATAATGTATTGTATTGTAGATATGTAGTGGTGTAATAATGTGTTGTATTGTAGATATCTAGTGGTGTAATAATGTATTGTATTGTAGATATCTAGTGGTGTAATAATGTGTTGTATTGTAGATATGTTGTGGTAGAGTAATGGTGTAATAATGTGTTATATTGTAGATATGTAGTGGTGTAATAATGTATTGTATTGTAGATATGTAGTGGTAGAGTAGTGTGTAATAATGTATTGTATTGTAGATATGTAGTGGTGTAACAATGTATTGTATTGTAGATATGTAGTGGTGTAATAATGTATTGTATTGTAGATATGTAGTGGTAGAGTAGTGGTGTAATAATGTATTGTATTGTAGATATGTTGTGGTAGAGTAGTGTGTAATAATGTGTTGTATTGTAGATATGTAGTGGTAGAGTAGTGTGTAATAATGTATTGTATTGTAGAGTAGTGGTGTAATAATATTGTAGATATGTAGTGGTGTAATAATGTATTGTATTGTAGATATGTAGTGGTGTAATAATGTATTGTATTGTAGATATGTAGTGGTAGAGTAGTGGTGTAATAATGTATTGTATTGTAGATATGTATGTGGTGTAATAATGTATTGTATTGTATATGTAGTAATAATGTGTGTATTGTAGATATGTTGTGGTGTAATAATGTATTGTATTGTAGATATGTAGTGGTGTAATAATGTATTGTATTGTAGATATGTAGTGGTGTAATAATGTATTGTATTGTAGATAATAATGTGTTGTATTGTAGATATGTAGTGTATTGTAGAGTAGTGTGTGTAATAATGTGTTGTATTGTAGATATGTAGTGGTAGTAATAATAGTAGTGGTGTAATAATGTATTGTATTGTAGATATGTAGTGGTGGTGTAATAATGTATTGTATTGTAGATATGTAGTGGTGTAATAATGTATTGTATTGTAGATATGTAGTGGTAGAGTAGTGGTGTAATAATGTATTGTATTGTAGATATGTAGTGGTAGAGTAGTGGTGTAATAATGTGTTGTATTGTAGATATGTTGTGGTGTAATAATGTGTTGTATTGTAGATACTGTATGTTGTGGTAGAGTAGTGTGTAGTAATGTGTTGTATTGTAGATATGTTGTGGTAGAGTAGTGTGTAATAATGTGTTATATTGTAGATATGTTGTGGTAGAGTAGTGTGTAATAATGTGTTGTATTGTAGATATATTGTGGTAGAGTAGTGTGTAATAATGTGTTATATTGTAGATATGTTGTGGTAGAGTAGTGTGTAATAATGTGTTGTGTGATGTGTACTGTTGTGTACTGTTTTATTTTGTGATGTAATCGCCTTAATCTTGTTTGGACCCCAGGAAGAGCAGCTGCTGCCTTGGCAGGAACTAATGGCGGTCCGTAATAAATACAAATACAAGGACTGACTTTGTCCCTCAATGTGTTTTATAGTTCATAATGGATGTTACCTGTATTGTCTCAATGGTCGATGTAGTTTCCCACGGTCCTTCTAGCACCATTTACTTGATGATCTGATAGGTCAGCGAAGAGTGTGAACAAATATCACACTGACCTGCACTCGGCCCCAAAATGTGAGCATAGCTCCAAATTTGTCAGTTTACTGTATGAATCACCAATCCGTATCATACACACCATCTATTTCTAAATGAGGATTATTTGCTGGTCAGCAAACTGCATTTAGCATTGCTTCAGTGAGCAGTTTTAAACAGTTACTTGCTGCAGGCAACAACCAGAGAGGAAATGCATATATATATATATATATATATATATATATATAGAAAAGCTGCAGGTGGTAATCTGATGGATTTATTTGGATTCCTGCACCATGTAGGTGGTTTGTTTCCTGTATTGTATCCATCCATTGACTCTGGCATACTTTCCGTTTCCTCTCAACGTCAACAGTGAAGAGGCGACTCCGGGATACTGGTCTTCTAGGCAGAGTTGCAAAGAAAAAGCCATATCTCAGACTTGCCAATAAAAATAAAAGATTAAGATGAGCAAAAGAACACAGGTATGAGTAACTCTGCCTAGAAGGCCAGCATCCCGGAATCACTGTCTTCACTGTTGACGTTGTGACTGGTGTTTTGCGGGTACTATTTAATGAAGCTGCCAGTTTAGGACTTGTGAGGTGTCTGTTTCTCAAACTAGACACTCTAATGTACTTGTCCTCTTGCTCAGTTGTGCACCGAGGCCTCCCACTCCTCTTTCTATCCTGGTTAGAGCCAGTTTGCTCTGTTCTGTGAAGGGAGTAGTAGACAGCGTTGTATGAGATCTTCAGTTTCTTGGCAATTTCTCGCATGGAATAGCCTTTTATTGCTTCTTTAATCAGAACAACAGTTTTCATTTGTGCTAACATAATTGCAAAAGGGTTTTCTAATGATCAATTATCCTTTTAAAATGATCATCTTGGATTAGCTAACACAACGTGCCATTGGAACACAGGAGTGATGGTTACTGATAATGGGCCTCTGTACTTGGATTAACTAACACAACGTGCCATTGGAACACAGGAGTGATGGTTACTGATAATGGGCCTCTGTACTTGGATTAACTAACACAACGTGCCATTGGAACACAGGAGTGATGGTTACTGATAATGGGCCTCTGTACTTGGATTAGCTAACACAACGTGCCATTGGAACACAGGAGTGATGGTTACTGATAATGGGCCTCTGTACTTGGATTAACTAACACAACGTGCCATTGGAACACAGGAGTGATGGTTACTGATAATGGGCCTCTGTACTTGGATTAACTAACACAACGTGCCATTGGAACACAGGAGTGATGGTTACTGATAATGGGCCTCTGTACTTGGATTAGCTAACACAACGTGCCATTGGAACACAGGAGTGATGGTTACTGATAATGGGCCTCTGTACGCCTATGTAGATATTCAGATATTGCCAGCTACAATAGTAATTTACAACAAAACAAGGACATTTCTAAGTGACTCCAAACTTTTGAATGGTAGTGTATTTTGGTTCCATTGATTTCTATTGGCTCTATTGATTTCTATTGGTTCTTTTGGTTCTTTTGATTTCTATTGGTTCTATTGGGTCTTTTGATTTCTATTGGTTCTATTGATTTCTATTGATTGTAGTTACATATACAGTATGAGACCTAAGAGTCTTGCTTAATTCCTTCCTTAGTCACGATGATCCCTTATCATTGTCCTTCCTCCCGCTTTCCTTCTTTCTCTCTCCTTTCTCTCTCCGTCTCTCTCCTTCTCTCTCTCCTTCTCCCCCTCTCGCTCCATAGGGGCCATCTTTGATGAGTCTGCCAGGAAGGACGACGAGGTGTTCCGCATGGCCGTGGCGGACCTCAACCTCAACAACGAGATCCTGGAGACTGAGAAGATCACCATCTCTGTGGAGTTTGTGGATGGGAACAACCCTTTCCAGGCAGTCCAGGAAGGTAAGGCCTTAATCTGCCCTCACCCTCACTCTCACCCCTCCACCTGCCCATCTCAACCTTAGTGAGGCCAGAGTATGGCAAATTCCATTATCTTCCCTCGCCTACTCAGTATGGTTTTTCTTTCTGTGGAGTTGCGGAGCCGTTGGCTTTGGGTATGCTTCAGCCTTGCACAGTACTGGCAGGAACCAACATTAATCCATCTTAAAAGCCCTCTATTTTCAGCCCCAACCTTGATCAATGACACACTGAACTGAATAGCACTATATTTAACCAATAAGGCCCGAGGGGGTGTGGTATATGGCCAATATACCACAGCTAATGATTGTTCTTATGCACAACGCAACGCTGAGTGCCTGGACACAGCCCTTAGCCGTGGTATATTGGAAATATACCACAAACCCCCAAGGTGCCTTATTGCTATTATAAACTGATTACCAATGTTATTAGAGCAGTAAAAATATTTTTGGGACCATACCATGTCTGTCAGCCAATCAGCATTGAGGGCTCGAACCAATCGGTTTATCAAAGGTTTTATAGGTGTCCCCCAAAAAACAAAGATATGATTTCGCATTGTAAATATTTTGTAATTTTAGTTGACGATTTAAGACCCTGAAAAATGAGTCTATTGAATTCCACTGTACTTTACTGGTTATATGTCAATCACCGTTGATATGCACTGTAGTATTCTGAATAGTATCAGCTTTAATTAAAAGGGTCACCATTTTGGTTTATATCCTTCCAATATTTCTCAAAATACGTTTTAATAGTATTATTACCCAAAAACTACTAACAATTAGTTAAGCTGATATCATCGATGGCATATGTATTCGGAGATATCTGTTAAAAACATGTAGAGGTGTGGAGATACCTGCTAAAACATGCAGAGGTGTGGAGATACCTGCTAAAACATGTAGAGGTGTGGAGATACCTGCAAAAACATGCAGAGGTGTGGAGATACCTGCTAAAACATGCAGAGGTGTGGAGATATCTTCTAAAACATGCAGAGATGTGGAGATACCTGCTAAAACATGCAGAGATGTGGAGATATCTGCTAAAACATGTAGAGGTATGGAGATACCTGCTAAAACATGCAGAGATGTGGAGATACCTGCTAAAACATGCAGAAGTGTGGAGATACCTGCTAAAACATGCAGAGGTGTGGAGATACCTGCTAAAACATGTAGAGGTGTGGAGATACCTGCTAAAACATGTAGAGGTGTGGAGATACCTGCAAAAACATGCAGAGGTGTGGAGATACCTGCTAAAACATGTAGAGGTGTGGAGATACCTGCTAAAACATGTAGAGGTGTGGAGATACCTGCTAAACCATGCAGAGGTGTGGAGATATCTGCAAAAACATGTAGAGGTGTGGAGATACCTGCTAAAACATGCAGAGGTGTGGAGATACCTGCTAAAACATGCAGAGGTGTGGAGATATCAGCAAAAACATGCAGAGGTGTGGAGATACCTGCTAAAACATGCAGAGGTGTGGAGATACCTGCTAAAACATGCAGAGGTGTGGAGATACCTGCTAAAACATGCAGAGGTGTGGAGATATCTGCTAAAACATGCAGAGGTGTGGAGATACCTGCTAAAACATGTAGAGGTGTGGAGATACCTGCTAAAACATGTAGAGGTGTGGAGATACCTGCTAAAACATGCAGAGGTGTGGAGATACCTGCTAAAACATGCAGAGGTGTGGAGATATCTGCTAAAACATGCAGAGGTGTGGAGATACCTGCTAAAACATGCAGAGGTGTGGAGATACCTGCTAAAACATGTAGAGGTGTGGAAATACCTGCTAAAACATGTAGAGGTGTGGAGATACCTGCTAAAACATGCAGAGGTGTGGAGATATCTGCTAAAAAACATGTAGAGGTGTGGAGATATCTGCTAAAAAACATGTAGAGGTGTGGAGATACCTGCTAAAACATGTAGAGGTGTGGAGATACCTGCTAAAACATGCAGAGGTGTGGAGATACCTGCTAAAACATGCAGAGGTGTGGAGATACCTGCTAAAACATGCAGAGGTGTGGAGATACCTGCTAAAACATGTAGAGGTGTGGAGATACCTGCTAAAACATGCAGAGGTGTGGAGATATCTGCTAAAAAACATGTAGAGGTGTGGAGATATCTGCTAAAAAACATGTAGAGGTGTGGAGATACCTGCTAAAACATGTAGAGGTGTGGAGATACCTGCTAAAACATGCAGAGGTGTGGAGATACCTGCTAAAACATGCAGAGGTGTGGAGATACCTGCTAAAACATGCAGAGGTGTGGAGATACCTGCTAAAACATGCAGAGGTGTGGAGATACCTGCTAAAACATGTAGAGGTGTGGAGATACCTGCTAAAACATGCAGCGATATGTGGCACAAAATATAATTTAATTCCTCTCTAGAATGATATCATGATTTCATTGACCGATAATTTCTCCATTAGTTCATTACCCAATAGTTTTTTTACCCAATACATTACTGGGAGCTTATAGCTTGTATAAATTATGACTCTCTTTATTCCTACACCATAGCCTAGAGTTTACTCGCCGTTAGTCACAACCTCTACTAGCCAGCTCTCGCTTTTTACTAAACAAATAATATTACATACAGAAAAACCTGTGTTCAACTGAACTGACCTCAATCAACTAAAAGAGACATATTTCCCAGAGTTTAAAATAGACCCCTTCCTTTCCAACTGACATAAAACCACTGACGTAACAAGCTCCAAGCATCAGGTCATGTTGTCGTCGGTAATAACTCAACTCTTTTAGATCCCTAGCCTGGGAAATATGAACTCAAGGATGAAGTCTAGTTGGAACATGTTTACCTAATGGACACTAGTTATTTGTGGAGGGTGCCAGATGTGCAGTGTATTGCCATCTAGGAGCCTAGTATTTACTACTGGCGCTTTGGTTCAAGCCTCTCTGGGGCATCTGTACCTAAGATGCTCTATCGTCTTTGAAGTAGTGATATTACTGAATACATGACATGTGTTCTGGGGTCAGACTGGATAGTGATATTACTGAATACGTTACATGAGTTCTGGGGTCAGACTGGATGGTGATATTTCTGAATACATGACATGTGTTCTGGGGTCAGACTGGATGGTGATATTACTGAATACATGACATGTGTTCTGGGGTCAGCTCATTATCATAAACTCCTGGAAGGATCGTCTATGTCTTCCATTGTATCAAAACATTTGTTATTCTGTTGCTCTTCGTACAACATTAAGAAAGCACAATTTGCTTTTCTAATAAAAAAAAAAGGCTTCATCAACCACATTTCTTGTTGTGGCGTGAAATGTTATGACGTGGATTGATATATTACTAGAAGGCACCTCTTCGTGCAGATGCACTGATGTGAAGATAACTTATTACAGGACTGCTTTTCATTTAGAATTGTTAATAATAAACTTTGCATTGGAAAATAACACACCTTGATTCATGTCAGTGTTGTATGTAATACATAGAGTAATTGGATACCTCCATGTAAACATAGGCATGTGCACTACTTTGATGAATCTGATACTATTCACAAAAAGGTCTTAACACGGCTCTTAGCAGTGACTAATCGCTATGCTCAGCACTTGCCTTTTTCACACTGACAGAACTTGTTGCTAAACCCTGGCATAACATTACAAAGGAGTGTTTATTCCCAACCTGGGATTTAGCTTCTACCATCTGCATGGGTTTATCCAGTGAGTCTCCACTACAATGCTCTCTGTGCGTCTGACATGTCCTGTTATAAGCTGGGTTTACACAGTGAGTCTCCACTACAATGCTCTCTGTGCGTCTGACATGTCCTGTTATAAGCTTGGCAGTGGAGCTGAGCAATTATTCTGAATGAGATGGAAGAAAAGGAGCCCTGTTGCTTTGCTGTCATCTCAAACTGCAAAGACGGAACAAAGTCAATGAGAGGGGCCAAGAAGTTATGTCATCACTGAGCATCCTTTCATCTCACACAAATGAACAAGCACGCAATACACACACACACACACACACACACACACACACACACACACACACACACACACACACACACACACACACACACACACACACACACACACACACACACACACACACACACACACACACACACACACACAAACACACACTACACACACAGCACAAACACACCACACACATACAATGGCAGAGTTGAGTTGTAGGGCCCTATAAAATCTGTGATGCGGAGAACACGGACGGAATCATGGAAACCAGACTTTAGAATGGAATTCAACCATATTCAAAAATGTATTGAACTTAGGGAATCAACTCTGCCGGCAGGTAGCCTAGTGGTTAGTGTTGGACTTCTGTAAGATCAAATCCCAGAGCTGACAAGGTAAAAATATGTTGTCCTGCACCTGAACAAGGCAGTAAACACAAAGGGAATCTTGGGTGTCTGGGACGATGGAGTTGATGTACTAAGAACTTAAAATGGTCCACACACACACACACACACACTGTCGAATAAGGCACGAAAAAGTTTGTCATGGGCCCTCAAATCCTCAGAAGGATCTACAGCGGTACCATTGAGAGCATCTTGACTGACTGCATCACTGCTTGGTATGGCAAAAGCACTGCGCTCGATAGCATGGACCTACAGAGGGTGGTACGGACAGCCCAGTACATCACTGCTTGGTATGGCAAAAGCACTGCGCTCGATCGCATGGACCTACAGAGGGTGGTACGGACAGCCCAGTACATCACTGCTTGGTATGGCAAAAGCACTGCGCTCGATAGCATGGACCTACAGTGGGTGGTACGGACAGCGCAGTACATCACTGGGGCCGAGCTCCCGCCATCCAGGACCTCTATGTCAGGCGGTGTGAAAGGAAGGCCCTGAAAATCATTAAACCACCCAAGCCATAGACTGTTCTCTCTGCTTCCGTATGGAAAGTGGTACCGGTGCATTAAGTCTGACACCAACAGGCTCCTGAACAGCTTCTATCTCCCATGCCATAAGACTGCTAAATAGCTAAGTAAATAGCTAAGTAAATAGCTAAGTAAATAGCCAACAAAATGGCTATACGGACTATCTGAGTTGACCTTTGTATTTTATTCATATTTTTGCCCCTCTCTATGCTCACTGACAGGACCCTGCACACACACTGATACTCCAACACACACACACACACACTGATACTCCAAAACACACACAGTCACTCCATCTTTTGCTCACACACACACACACACACACACACACACACACACACACACACACACACACACACACACACACACACACACACACACACACACACACACACACACACACGCACACACACATAATATGCACATACATTTATACTGACTCTACACACACCCACTCACGTACAATAATCATATACGCTGCTTCCACTCTGTTTATCATATATCCTGAAGCCTAGTCACCTTACCACTATACATATCTACCTCTATCGATCCAGTATCCTGAACATTGTAAATATGGTTGTGGAATTGACCAGGTATAAAGTATTCTTATCTACTGTATAGTGTTCCTCTCATTTCTTTGTTTTATATCTTGTGTGTTTTTCTTGTACCCTGTTATTTTTAATATTACATTGTTATTGATTACTACGTAGTTTTTTCCATTTTTAAATTTCACCTTTATTTAACCAGGGAAGCTAGTTGAGAACAAGCTCTCATTTACAACTGCGACTTGGCCAAGATAAAGCAAAGCAGTGAGACACAAACAACAACACAGAGTTACACATGGAATATACAAAGGCAAAGTCAATAACACAAAAGGAAAGTCTATATACAGTGTATGCAAATGAAGTAAGATTAGGGAGGTAAGGCAATAAATAGGCCATAGTGACGAAATAATTAGAATTGAGCAATTAAACACTGGAGGGATAGATGTGCAGAAGAGGAATGTGCAAGTAGAGATACTGGGGTGCAAAGGAGCAAAAAAATAATAGTAACAATATGGGGATGAGGTAGTTGGGTGGGCTATTTACAGATGGGCTGTGTACAGGTGCAATGGTCTGTAAGCTGCTCTGACAGTTGATGTTTAAAGTTAGTGAGGGAGATATGAGTCTCCAGCTTCAGTGATTTTTTTCAGTTCGTTCCAGTCATTGGCAGCAGAGAACTGGAAGGAAAGGCGGCCAAATGAGGAATTGGCTTTGGGGGTGACCAGTGAAATATACCTGCCGGAGCGTGTGCTACGGTTAGGTGCCTCTATGGTGACCAGTGAGCTGAGATAAGGCGGTGCTTTACCTAGCAAAGACTAAAAGATGACCTGGAGCCAGTGGGTTTAGCTACGAATATGAAGCAAGGGCCAGCCAATGAGAGTATACAGGTCGCGGTGGTGGGTAGTATATGGGGCTTTGGTGACAAAACAGATGGAACTATGATAAACTGCATCCAATTTGTTGAGTAGAGTGTTGGAGGCTATTTTGTAAATGACATCGCCGAAGTCAAGGATCGGTAGGATAGTCAGTTTTACGAGGGTATGTATGGCAGCATGAGTGAAGGATGCTTTGTTACGAAATAGGAAGCCGATTCTACATTTAATTTTGGATTGGAGATGCTTAATGTGAGTCTGGAAGGAGAGTTTACAGTCTAATCAGACACCTAGGTATTTGTAGTTGTCCACAGATTCTAAGTCAGAGCCGTCCAGAGTAGTGATGTTGGACAGGCGGGCACTACACATCACTGTCCACATTAAGACCAGGCACTACACATCACTGTCCACATTAAGGCCAGGCACTACACATCACTGTCCACATTAAGACCAGGCACCACACATCACTGTCCACATTAAGACCAGGCACCACACATCACTGTCCAGATTAAGACCAGGCACCACACACCAGTGTCCAGATTAAGACCAGGCACCACACATCACTGTCCACATTAAGGACACACATGCAACGAGGAATGAGGGAGGAATGGGTCGTCTTTAGTCCAACTATCTATTCACATCTAGATTGCAGGGATGATTTGCAGGGATGATTTGCCAGGATCGTTCACAGGGATTGGCGGGCGAGAGGAGATCAAGGCGACGTTCTCAGTATCAACATCAGTCCTCGTTAAACCATCACAAATGTGTCTACTCCCATCAAAATCTGTGCTGCTGAAGCCCGAGCCAGATGCTCGTGGAGATGGATTCTTGCTCACCCGTCTGCATGTAGTTCCACTTCAGCCTGGATGGGTTCTCTGGGATATTGTACATCTGGTGCTCAAATTCTATGGAGAGCAGGATATGTGCTACAGTAACTGTTCTCACAACCTGTTCTCGTTCTCATCGCTTTGCAGGCAAAACATTGTTAAATGCGAATGTTATGCTGCCGTCACTTACGTTTAGACACAACACTCTATCTCATCATCTTGCCGTAACCAGATTAATTAGTGAACAGGTACACGTGCTGCATTCACGGATCATATTGATTAAAGCAGTAAGTGGGACTGTAATTGGATAACAGCACATGTGGGTGGGTGGAGTGGGTAGGGTGGGTGGGGGGGGGCTCCGCTCGCAGTGTGACTGTGAGTTCTTGTCTTGTCGTCTTCCCTCTCAGATGTAGTGATATGTAGTCATTCCTACTCTGTGTTTCCACAGTGACACACCAAGGTGACACGGACCTGTGTCTTGGCAAGGCAACTTTGCACGGTCTTCTTGGGAGAAAGAAGGGTGTCAATGTCTGACTGACAGTTAAAATGATGTACTTTAATGACATGCTGCTCTGTGGCGCTGCTTCTTGAAAGTACCACGAATATCAAAATGACTGCGATGCAAAAGTGAAAATGAGGTGAGACAGACATATAAATTAAAAAAAGTGAGATGAATATCTTTAGGTTTGAGTTTATTGTTGTTGCTATAGTAGCGAACAGCCAGGACGGAGGGGATTGTGATTGGATAACAATAGGACAGGAAGCAGCATTGTTCTCTACAGATCTCTGCAGTCTCGCTCTCTAGCCTCTCTGTGGGGTTCCTTACCACATTCTTAGAAAACAAACTGAGATTTGTACCATTGCAGGCATATTTAAAACCATGAATATTTTACTGCTAAATGATGCCTCTCTGAGTTATAAAAGATGCAGAGTTCGAAGTGGGTTATGATTGTGTTTTTGTTTGTTTTTGTGGCTGGGAGGAAATAAATCACAGGATCGAAATTTGATCTGGAACGTGTCATTGATTGACTTCCAGGTTAAGACAACAGATGTCTGCTCTAAACAGCCCATTTGTATAATTGATGAGGGATCTGGGGTATACCCAACAGGATAATGCGATCTGATGAGGTGAGGCAACATCGGGATTCACACACATTTTATTTAGTAATTGTATTGTTATGTGACACCCTCAAAGGAATCTACAGTAGAGTTTCGGCTTACTAAGCAATGTAATGCAAAATACCATTTCCCCCATTCCTGCATCCCCCATCCTCCCCCTCCCTGGTTGTTCTTCGATCAGCCCACATTGCCTCCAGCCTAAAGCCCTCCAGCTAAACGCCAGCATTCAGCCTGGATTGCCACAGTCCAATTATCCGGACTTTAATCAATGGGGGGCGTTTCCAGCGGTGAGGCTGACATTTGTAATAAAGCAGTGATATGATGGCATTCTGCAGCTGACAGCTGGGTGAAACACTTCTGCTGGGGCCCGATGACTCCTCAGAGGAACTTGGCCCTCGGAATGGTGCGTCTGGCAACCCCTCAACGTGCAACTGGGCACCGGACAGGTTTTCCCAGAAACGATGGACAAAAGCTCCTTTAGTTATGAATGTCTGTGAGACAGCAGGTCGCGGTAGGCTGCAACTCTATTGAGCGCTGTGGTTTCCTGCTCATGCCGTGCGTGTCACGGCTCCTACCGTGCAGATCTTACCCATTATACCACAAAGACATTGTAAGTTCCCGGCAAAGCTGCAGAGCCCGATTATGATGACATAATCATACGAACAATCAGAATCATCAATGCTGAGATATAGCAGCATATACATTGAAGTGAAAAACAGTAGGCGGATGTTGTTTGTTCTCCTATTATCCCTCCATGTCCAGGATCGATGTGTCTTGCCAGCCACGTTAGTGATTCAAGCTACACAGGCTGCTGTTCTGACACTGTGATCCTCTGCCAAGCAGCAGATGGAACACTGACCACTGCAGCATCCCACCTCTCATTCATTAAAGAATTCAACCGCAAACAATCCACCCATCTGGCTCTTTTGTTGGGAGAGGCTTAACAAAATGGCCAATAAATTAATAAGCTGCAGGGAAACCATGTAATTGTGTCAGGCAAAAAACAAAAAAACTTTAATACGTGTGTTTTATAGTATAGTCAAATATGATGCAAGGACTGGCCAAATAAGCTCCCCTGGTTTAATGTTTTGGTCCATTAGAATCTCCCCTAACAAGTGCATTAAAATCTCCCCTAACAAGTCCATTCGAATCTCCCCTAACAAGTCCATTAGAATCTCCCCTAACAAGTCCATTAGAATCTCCCCTAACAAGTCCATTAGAATCTCCCCTAACAGGTACATTAGAATCTCCCCTAACAAGTCCATTAGAATCTCCCCTAACAAGTCCATTAGAATCTCCCCTAACAAGTCCATTCGAATCTCCCCTAACAAGTCCATTAGAATCTCCCCTAACAAGTCCATTAGAATCTCCCCTAACAAGTCCATTAGAATCCCCCCTAACAAGTCCATTAGAATCTCCCCAAACAGGTCCATTAGAATCTCCCCTAACAGGTCCATTAGAATCTCCCCTAACAGGCCCATTAGAATCTCCCCTAACAGGCCCATTATAATCTCCCGTAACAGGCCCATTAGAATCTCCCCTAACAGGCCCATTAGAATCTCCCCTAACAAGTCCATTAGAATCTCCCCTAACAGGCCCATTAAAATCTCCCTGAACAGGCCCATTAGAATCTCCCATAACAGGTCTGTATACAGCTCTGTAACCATTCAGGATGCCAAAATGAAAATACTTTAGAAGACAGCATTTTCTAAACTCTATTTAAAGCGTTAACATCAATAAATAATTTGATCATCAAACTATTTATGTTTTCTCACTTCCCTGTCTTCCTGTGAGAGTGTGTAGTGTGTGTGTGTGTGTGTGTGTGTGTAGGTCCATATGTGTGTGTGCGTGCCTATGTTAGTGTGTGCGTGTGTGTGCAAGTATGTGTGTGTGAGTGTGTGAGTGTGCAGTCCTCTCTACTTCCCTTGTGGTAATTGTCCCAAGCGCAGACACAGCTTTCAGTCCTCTGAAAGGAAAAGGTCCAATCGCCTGGAGGGCTAGAGCTTGGCCTCTTGTTCTGTGGAATGTGCCTTCCCACAATGCACAGCCAGAGGAGAAATAATGACTTTCATTTATTTCACAGATTTCCTCTTTAACCTCAATCTTGGTCTTTCAGAATCACCCTAATGCATCCTGTCACCATAATGACACTATTCTGTCCTGATCTTCCTGAGCCGCTGTGATCGCTAGAATAAGCTGCTCCCTACCAGCCAGCCAACCCTTTTCTTCAGAGGGGGAACCTGATTGTGCTAAGCAGTGCTGGGCCCCCACCTCCTCCGCACAGATGCAGAATAAAAATCAGCCTACTGCTACTACTATCATATTGATTTGAATCATTTTCTGGATTGTAATGATTTCGTGCCCTACTCTTTACGAAAAGCGCCCTCACTGATGCGCCCACAGAGAGATTGGTTTGCCTCAATGGTAGCGCCTGGGTGGGATCACTTAATCTCTGCAGACAGTGAGTTTGTTAGGAGCTCAGCTGGCCCACACAGACAGGCATTACTGGAGGTATGAAAACCCCTCTTCCCCAGGGCACCTGGCTGGGGAGGATGCTACCTCCAAGCCCTATGTTGGCTGTCTTGCTGGCCCAGAGCCCTATCACTCCTCTGGGCATCGTTCCTTCACAGTGAGCCTCTCCCTTCCAGGATCCTAGATATTGAGGCCAGGCTAATGATTCCTCCATTGATCAATCCAGTCTGCACCGACCGCAGAAGTCAGGAGTGAGAAGTTCGACAACGATCCACGCCAAACATTCTTCTTCTTTCTATTGATCATCCGGTAGAAAATATTCCAGGAGAGGTAGTAGTGTAGTGGTGGATTTTCATGGCCAGAGCACCTCTTGTTCACCCCAACACAGTTACCAATAGGTTGGAGAGCTGGGCCCTATTCACTCGTGCCATCTGTGGAAGTGATTGGAAGGCCTCTTTGGTTTTATGAATGCCCACCCTTCTACTTCGTTCTCTGATTGGAGGATACAAGTCTCCCCACTTCCTTCCCTGGTTTTCTCTCCTCCATGCTCCCCCTTTTCCAGATCTCTCATCCCCTTTGTGCTATCTAACTGCAGATCATCTATCACCATGGCAGCGATTAGAACCCCCAGGTGTTGACGTCTGCAACGGCCTGTCAGTCAGCGGCATGAGTTACCGCGGTGATCTCACTGACACGGCAACTGTAAATGACACCTGAAAACAGTAGATGATGAAAAGAAGAATCTCTGTAAGTTAGCTCTCGTTATCCGACATCCAACGCTCATCTCTCCTCTGTTCCTCTGGGCCTTGGGAGGGTCAGCGGGTGAACGGGAGAGAGGTGTGATGCGCTTTAATGAAAAACTTCAAGTACCAAGTAGTAGCAGTTAACCTCGCTTGCCCTTCATATGGCATGTGGCTTTCTGAGCATGGAATACGTCTGAGGAATAGGGTTTCATCATGATATTTGTACAGCTAACACACTGTAATTGAGATGGCCTTCAAAAGTTAGAGTATCTCAGAGGAGAGAATTTCTGCCAGCACGCCTGTTTTTAAAGACTGCTCTCACACATAGGACAACAGGACAATACATTTCACCTTCTCAGTTTCTTGCGACTAAAAAAACCCTCTCCTCCCTCCATCAATGTATATATTCGGTAGAACAAAAGAGCCCCGTGTTTTCGTATAACACCATTAGGCCCTTGCCATCGGTCCGCTGAAGCGACAACACTCCTGCTATTCCTGAAGAGGTTTTCTGAGGAGGAAACATGTAGGAAATGCATGTAACTGAGGATCTCAGCAGCCCTTTTTACTCATTCTAGCCATCTAGCCTGGCATTGTTTCTGGACGGTACAGACCACTCTGCTCCCATTTACAGCTTTTAGCAGGCAACCTCCAGAGGGAGGTGGGAAGGGGTTTGGGGTCAGGTATAAGGACCAGGGAGAGGAGGGGAGAAGGGGAGGCGAGAGGAAAGGAGAGGAGTGGAGAGGAGACAGGGTTGGATTAGAGATTCAGAAGAGCAGCTTTGGAAGGGAATGTGTGAGGCTGCTTTCACTGTGAACCGTTAATGGTGTTCTCTCTTCCTCTGTTGGATGTACTTTATGGGGATAATAGCTGAAATAACGGGTGACTGTGAGTAAGGTATAGTTTATACTGTCTGCCAGGGGCGGTCGGTGCCGTTTCAGATTAGGTAGTCCTTAATATTCTATTCACCCAGTTCAATGCAATGTCGATGGGTTTAGGCTACTACATAATAATCAAATGTTCCCTATATCCATCATGATGTTACTACAACCTAGCCTACAGAATGAAAGTTTATAACGTAGGTTGCACAGGCCGACAGAATTGTTTTAGTAATGAAGGTGACAGACAGTGACACATTCAATGCCTCCTTGGCTACATCTAGCTGATCTAGGATGTAATCATTAGTCGAAACAGATTCATTCTCTGATCTCAGTTCATGCATGAGCTCTGATAGGTTGAAGGATGTCCTCCGGAAGTTGTCATATTTACTGTGTTAGTCTATGGAAGAGGGTGAGAACCATGAGCCTCCTAGGTTTTGTATTGAAGTCAATGTACCCAGAAGAAGACAGAAACTAGCTGTCCTCCAGCTACACCATGGTGCTACCCTACAGAGGTGCTGTTGAGGCTACTGTAGACCTTCTTTGCTAAACAGTGTGTTTTAATCAATAACGGTGCATTCGGAAAGTATTCAGACATCTTGACTTTTTCCACATTTAGTTACGTTACAGCCTTATTCTAAAACGGATGATTCTTATTTTTTTGCCTCATCAATCTACACCCAATACCCCATAATGACAGAGCAAAAACTAGTCTAATTCTACTGCCAGGTTGCTGTGTTTGGTCCTGGCCTAATTATACTGCCAGGTTGCTGTGTTTGGTCCTGGCCTAATGCTACAGTCAGGTTCCTGTATTTGGTCCTGGCCTAATGCTACAGTCAGGTTCCTGTATTTGGTCCTGGCCTAATGCTACAGTCAGGTTCCTGTATTTGGTCCTGGCCTAATGCTACAGTCAGGTTCCTGTATTTGGTCCTGGCCTAATGCTACTGCCAGGTTGCTGTGTTTGGTCCTGGCCTAATGCTACAGTCAGGTTGCTGTATTTGGTCCTGGCCTAATGCTACAGTCAGGTTCCTGTATTTGGTCCTGGCCTAATGCTACAGTCAGGTTCCTGTATTTGGTCCTGGCCTAATGCTACAGTCAGGTTCCTGTATTTGGTCCTGGCCTAATGTTACTGCCAGGTTGCTGTGTTTGGTCCTGGCCTAATGCTACAGTCAGGTTGCTGTATTTGGTCCTGGCCTAATGCTACAGTCAGGGTCCTGTATTTGGTCCTGGCCTAATGTTACTGCCAGGTTGCTGTGTTTGGTCCTGGCCTAATGCTACAGTCAGGTTGCTGTATTTGGTCCTGGCCTAATGCTACAGTCCGGTTCCTGTATTTGGTCCTGGCCTAATGCTACAGTCAGGTTCCTGTATTTGGTCCTGGCCTAATGTTACTGCCAGGTTCCGGGATTTGGTCCTGGCCTAATGCTACTGCCAGGTTCCGGGATTTGGTCCTGGCCTAATGCACATAGAAGACTCAATTTCTACACTCTCACCAAAACCAATCCCCTTTTCCTCCATTTTCTAGATCAATTTAACTCTACCTCTGCTGTCAAATAGAAACAAAGCACTATCTGTTACAGTGTCTTTCTAAATGTGACACATTTTACTCGCCAGCCAGTTACCGATGAGGAATAGCAGTCTTCATGTCGAGCTGAAACTCCCATATTTCTGTGGTTCTGCTCTGTCCTGACACCCTGTACCCCATCACTCCATCTTACTGTGGAACAATATTCCCATCTGCTTACTCAGCACACACACACACACACACACACACACACACACACACACACACACACACACACACACACACACACACACACACACACACACACACACACACACACACACACACACGGTCATACACAAATAATCACACACACAGCCTTCTTTTGCCAAAATTAATTAGGTTTATTTAATTAAAACCAGCCACACATTTTTCAAGCCACTACCACAGAATGACTTAAATGCCAATACACATGTACTGTTTAGCGTATTGGGGAGAGACCCACTCTGGAGGGAGTTGATGCATTTTAATGTCAGGGAGCCTTTGATATGGGACTTGTAGTTCAAACCCCTCCCTGCTTTTGTTGGAGGAAGATGAAGGACCATAAAAACAACCACAGCTCCCCTCTCATCCTAATTAAACGAGGTCCTCTGTACCGTATGTGTTGCAGACTAATGATATCACAGCAGAGTGAATGGAGAAGCAGTGGGATACGTGTGCTGGGACTTATCCAGGGGATTAGGGACCTATATCTTGAGTGGAGGCAAGGCGAGCCTCAGGTACACAGCCGCAAACAGCCGGCTTGTTGAAACAGCAGTGGATAGGTTATAACATTGCCTTTTGTCTCGTGTTCGGGGATGGATATCGTGGAATAATCCAGCACATATGCTAGCAGCCCTGTTCACTTGGCTGTTGGCTCGCTGCTGGTGTACCGCTGGGCTGAGCCGGCGGCTCTAAAACACAGGATATTAATCAGAAGGTTCGTAATCAAAGCTTTCACCGTACAGCAGTCTGCCAGTCAGTCCACACTGAGACACAACACTCACACCAGAGCCATGTCATCATTACAATCATCATTGTGTCAGTGTCGCTAGGAAGGAACTGTTCTGAGCTCGCTGTGTTTGGGCCTCCGTTGATAGCTGCTGTATGTACAGTATACTATTGTAAGAGCAGAAGAGTGGGGCTAGGAATTTGATAGTCTGTTTTTTGTTTTGGCGTTGGTGCAGTTGTGCTTGTTTGTGTTTTAGATTGAGATGTGACTTTTTTTTGAGTGACAGATGTGTTTTTTTAATGTGTTTAGTGTATGAACTTGAGTGACAGATGTGTTTGTTATTTTTGCGCGTGTTTGTGGTCAAGTGCATGCATATCACAGTAGGCGTGAGTGTGTGTAATGGGTGTCATTTTGTTTGGATTGCATCCTTAGTTGTGTACCCACACATGGGTGTGTTCGTTCCAGGAGAACAGAGCACAGAGGCCAGTAATGAGATTCCTAGCTGCCTGCTCTTCTTCATTAGGGTCTCTGCATTGAGATGTGTCTGTCTTCTAGACTGGGTCACAAATCAGCCTCAGAGAAGCTCCGTCGCACTGCGCGCTCTGCCCCCGCCATTCATCTGCGCCCCCAGCCCCCCGACTCCCCAATCCCGTTGCCTGAGTTTCTCCCCCTCTATCTAGCTCAGTTTTCTGCACTTCTGTGTCTATGACAGGTATTAATATATCCTAGGCCAACTGTAGTGGAGAAAACAGTCCGCTCAGACTGAGTAATAAAGCCCAAATCAGATAAGAAAGAGTTTGATGAAATCTGTGGTGAGGTGTTATAAAAGGGACTGTTTGTGATCACATTACACAGCAGATGCCTTTCTGTCTTTATTTCTCTCTCTCGCTCTATACATATACATCTCTCTCTCTCTCTATCTGTCTCTCTCTCTCTCTCTGTCTCTATCTGTCTCTCTCTCTGTCTATACATATATATCACTCTCTCTGTCTCTCTCTCTCTCTCTCTCTCTCTGTCTCTATCTGTCTCTCTCTCTCTCTCTCTCTCTATCTGTCTCTCTCTCTCTGTCTCTCTCTGTCTCTCACTCTGTCTCTATCTCTCGCTCTCTCTCTCTCTCTCTATATATATATCACTCTGTCTCTGTCCGTCTGTCCGTCCGTCTGTTTGTACGTCCGTCCGTCCGTCCGTCCGTCCGTCCGTCCGTCCGTCCGTCCGTCCGTCCGTCCGTCCGTCTGTCTGTCTGTCTCTCTCTCTCTCTCTCTCTCTCTCTCTCTCTCTCTCTCTCTCTCTCCCACTCACTTATTGGTCATGAAGCCTGCTTCTCCTCTCCCCCTCTCCTTTCTCCCCCTGCTCCCCCTCTCAGCTCCAGAGTGGTGCTGCTCAGCATAGTAATGAAAGAGAGACTGCTCTCCCAAGCCTCTGAAGACAGGAGCCATTAAAGTGCATTAAAACACAATATGATCTGTCTGTCTGTGAGCCATAGAGGACAATGTTGCTGTGGTCTCAGGGCTGATCTCTGTCAGTCGCCACACCAAACCAGCCTGAAAAACCAGCCTGACACCATTTTTAGACGGAAGATACATATTCCAGGGATGTTGTTTTGATTTATGAATCATATCTTGTTTACCTTAACAAAAGAAGAGGACATAAATCGGTAAAGCTCAGCTCTATGATATATTTTGGAGGATTATGAAGCATGACTTCCCATCTCAGCAATATGCCTTTCAAATATCTAGATGTGAAGCAACACAGAGATGCACAAAGTCACAGCCTCACACACAGCCTCACACACAGTCTTACACACAGCCTCACACACAGCATCACACACAGTCTCACACACAGTGTAAGACTGTGTGTGAGGCTGTGTGTGGCTGTGTGTGTGGCTGTGTGTGAGGCTGTGTGTGAGACTGTGTGTGAGGCTGTGTGTAAGACTGTGTGTGTGGCTGTGTGTGAGGCTGTGTGTGAGACTGTGTGTGAGGCTGTGTGTGAGGCTGTGTGTGAGACTGTGTGTGAGACTGTGTGTGAGGCTGTGTGTGGCTGTGTGTGGCTGTGTGTGTGGCTGTGTGTGAGGCTGTGTGTAAGACTGTGTGTGTGGCTGTGTGTGAGGCTGTGTGTGAGGCTGTGTGTGAGGCTGTGACTTTGTGCATCTCTGTGTTGCTTCACATCTAGACACATTCTTTAAAAAAATATATTTGACCCCTTTTTCTCCCCAATTTCGTTGTATCCAATTGTTTTTTTAGTAGCCTTGTCTCATCGCTACAACTCCCGTACGAGCTCGCTTCCATCTAGACACGAGAGATGAAGGTTGAAAGTCATGCGTCCCCCGAAACACAACCCAACCAAGCTGCACTGCTTCTTAACACAGTGCGCATCCAACCCGGAAGCCAGCTTCACCAATGTGTCGGAGGAAACACCGTGCACCTGGCAACCTTGGTTAGCGCGCACTGCGCCCGGCCCGCCACAGGAGTCGCTGGTGCGCGATGACACAAGGATATCCCTACCGGCCAAGCCCTCCCTAACCCAGATGACACAGAGCCTGGGCGCGAACCCAGAGTCTCTGGTGGCACAGCTGGCGCTGCAGTACAGGGACCTTAACCACTGCGCCACCCGGGAGGCCAATACACACATTCTTACACACAACCATACACACAGCCATACACATAGATATACACACAGCCTTACACACAGCCATACACATAGATATACACACAGCCATACACACAGCCATACACACAGATATACACACAGCCTTACACACAGCCATACACACAGCCATACACACAGCCTTACACACAGCATTACACACAGCCTTACACACAGCCTTTACACACAGCCTTACACACAGCCATACACACACACAGCATACACACACAGCCTTACACACAGCCATACACACACAGTCATACACACATATATACACACAGCCTTACACACAGCCATACACACAGCCTTACACACAGCCTTTACACACAGCCATAAACACAGGAATACACACAGCCTTACACACAGTCAAAAACACAGCCTTACGCACAGCTTTACACGTAGTCATACACACAGCCGTAAACACAGCCATACACACAGCTTTACACACATAGACACACACATAGACACACACATAGATACACACATAGACACACACATAGACACACACATAGACACACACATAGATACACACATAGACACACACATAGACACACACATAGATACACACATAGATACACATACAGACACACACATAGACACACCCATAGATACACACAGAGATGCAGTGAAAAGGGCTCTATAAATTGATGTCAACAGATCTTGGTGTTCTGTGTATATTTACTCTTTTGTGTTGTGTTCCTGACATATAGTTGCTTTATGACATTGGAATTCATCAGTATATATTTCTAAGCATTGAGATTAAAGCGTGTTGCCTTTTCGTTGGTGGTTAGTGTCACAAACACTGTAAGGAAATGTGACCGCTTCTTTGGTTTTACATTGCTGACATTGACACATCAGGGAAGAAAATGTCAGACCTCATTGCACATTATGTTGTTATCCTGTTCACATAACATTTACATCAATTCCCTCTTTAATGCTTTTTTTCTTCTCGAGGGAGAGCCTTAACTCATTTCTGTCTCGCCGGGGCACTGTTGCTCTTTCACGTGGCAATCACGACTTCAGGTGTGGTGAGTTGAGTTTTCCAACTTCTAATCCCATATAATAATTTCTTATCGCCACCCAGAAGGGAGAGGGTGAGCTGCTGTAATATCTGCACTTACTGTAGCTTTGGAGATGGAAGTGTGTCTAGATGGAAGTGTGTCTAGATGGAAGCATGTCTAGATGGAAGCATGTCTAGATGGAAGCATGTCTAGATGGAAGCGTGTCTAGATGGAAGCGTGTCTAGATGGAAGCGTGTCTAGATGGAAGCGTGTCTAAATGGAAGCGTGTCTAGATGGAAGCATGTCTAGATGGAAGCGTGTCTAGATGGAAGCGTGTCTAGATGGAAGCGTGTCTAGATGGAAGCGTGTCTAGATGGAAGCGTGTCTAGATGGAAGCGTGTCTAGATGGAAGCGTGTCTAGATGGAAGCGTGTCTAGATGGAAGCGTGTCTAGATGGA